>NW_027494026.1:0-37505 GCF_021521415.1 Bidens hawaiensis
AATCCCGATGCTCCAACCGCACTAGCTGAGGTTAGGAACCTTGTTGATGACGGAAAATATGCTGAAGCCACTAAAGAAGCTGTCAAATTGTCAGCAGATCCCTCTGATGTATGTAATGCTTCTGCGCTTTATTTTTTAATGTAAAGTGATTATATGATGTTGAGTTTTTCAAGTCAGATTATTAAACTGTGATGAAACGCACATCATCTTTGGGTTTGGTAAAATCCAACAAGTTAAGAGGTAGTAAAATAGCCAAAAATAATGTTGTCTCAAAAAGTAGATGATCACAAGCACAATTTGTTTACAGTCTAGGTGTCTCAAATCAATTGTGTCGGGTTGGCAGGCTGAACTGTGTTCAACCCGACACCTTGCTTTTATGATGCGCACATCAGGAGCGCCTAATGCATGATACACTGCGATTCCATGATGCTCTCTGAATCACACAATGCGCGATGCGGCCTGATGCACACAATTCTGAG
This sequence comes from Bidens hawaiensis, assembly GCF_021521415.1. Classification (NCBI taxonomy): domain Eukaryota; kingdom Viridiplantae; phylum Streptophyta; class Magnoliopsida; order Asterales; family Asteraceae; genus Bidens; species Bidens hawaiensis. Next base: position 480 of record NW_027494026.1, read on the forward strand.
TTATAGTGAGTTTCTGCATTGGTTACGTGCACCTTATGCATAGACTACTTTTACACAAAACATTTTGTTTTATACATAAGGCGTGTTTGATGGTACTATATGGCTTTTGTTTAATTTATTTAGTTTAATCTCTTATTTTTTAGTGCTTAAAAGTTTACAAGTTAAAATATTAGTTATAAATAGTTTTAGTATTTTTTTTAATAGCGAACGCATCGCATACGTGATATGTACACATCACGCATAGGTTTTTTTGGATAAGAACGCATCGGAGCACATCGTGCTTTTTAAAACCAATCCCACCACAATCCATATCATATGCTTATTTGTGTCAAAAACATCAACTCTGGCCTGAACACTTAAGCTCATATAACCTAAACATCGGCCATTTAACTCCATCATCTAAACGTGTCCAACGGGTTGACGGGTAGTAAATAAGTCGTAAGCTTGTTGATCGGGTTGATGGGTTGTAATAAATAGGGTAAACAGGCCGGTTGGTCATCATGGTTAATTAAACATGTTAAACTAGTCAACCTTAACACAACCCATTTATGTACCTGATAATCTGATATCTCTTATAAATATGAAGGTGTACCAACTTTTGGGAGACATCAACATAGAATTTGATGATGATCATGCTACATACGATAAAAACACGTATCAACGAAAATTGGACTTAAAAACCGCTACTGTCAAAGTCAACTATTCAGTAGGCGAAGTAGAATTCACACGGGAACATTTTTCTTCAAACCCGGATCAAGTTATCGTTACCAAAATTTCCACAAACAAGCCTGGTTCATTATCCTTCACAGCATCTCTTGATAGCAAGATGCATCATCATTCTTATGTCAACAGTCAAAACCAGATTGTTATGGATGGCACGTGTCCCGGTAAACGAAAACCGCCTACCCTTTTTTCTAATAATAATGGCGTACCTGATGGAATTAAGTTTTCTTCAATTCTTGATTTGAAAATTAATAATGGAACTGGAACGGTTAGTGTTTTGGATGAGAAGAAGCTTAAGGTTGAGGGGTGTGATTGGGCCGTGTTGCTTTTGGTGGGGTCGTCTTCCTTTGACGGACCATTTACTGACCCAAAAGATTCAAAGCGAGATCCGACTTCTGAGTGTTTAAACGTTTTGAAGTCGGTAACTGATTTTTCATACTCAGAACTTTATGGTCGTCATGTGGCTGATTATCAGAAACTTTTTAGTCGGGTGTCTATCGAGCTTTTAAAAAGCTCGAGTGATGAAACGTCTTCCACTGTCACAACTGCCGAGAGGGTTAAGTCGTTTAAAACGGATGAAGATCCTTCTTTAATCGAGTTATTATTTCAGTATGGACGTTACTTGTTGATATCGTGTTCACGGCCCGGAACTCAGCCGGCTAATTTGCAGGGTATATGGAATTATAAAGTCGAGCCCGCATGGGAGTAAGTTACTTCCGTTAACTTTTTTTTATAATGACCATAAAACCCTTTTATAAACAAAGGGCCATTTGTGTAATTCGTGTTTATTTTAATTACAAGGGCTATTTGTGTAATTTACTAAAGACAAGTAGGAATCACAAATCCCAAACTTGTTATTAACATTAGTACCCAAAGCCAAAGATGTTACTTGGTAAACCACAATAGAGGTGGCAAATGGGTTGGGTTGGGTTGGGTTGGGTTGGGTTGGGTTGGGTCGAAACGAGTTTGAGTCAGAATGGGTTAGGATCAGAACGGGTTAATTAAAAAATGGGTTGTTTTGGTTTAGGTCAGAACAGGTTAGGGTCGGAACGGGTTTCGGGTTTTTTTTGGAACGAGGATAATGCTGAAAACATTTTAGTTTTTTTCGATTTTTTGTTTTTTATTTATATTTTGAGTTATGATTTTTTTATTATTCTTTTTGAATTTTTTTCTGAGGTGTTTTCTATTAAGATCAAAACCCTCAAATAAATAATAAAAAATAATAATAAAAAAATCATAACTCAAAATATAATCAAAAAACATATAAAAAGTAAAAGAGCTCAAATGTTTCCTCCGTTTTCCTCGTTCCATAGAAAAAAAATCCCTCTAAGAAATTGAATCGAAACCGAAAAAATCGACGAAAATGAAACAAAAAGCCAAAACCGAACCAAATAAATCGAAATCGAAATAATCGATCAAAACGATACTAAAAAAATTGAAACGAACAAAAACGAAACTGAAAAAAAAGGACAAAAACGAAACTGAAAACCAAAAACGATTCCGGAATCAACCAAAAAGAAACCAAAACCCAACCCGTCCCATGCGAAAACTCATGTTGGTTTGAAACCTGAACTGAACCCGTTCCAATCCGAAACCCGTTTCGTGTAGAAACTATCTCGTGCGTAAAACCGTTCCGATCCGAAACCTGTCACATTTCCTTAGGACATTAACCCACATCGACCCGTTTATTTTAACTTGTGGACCCATTTTGACCCGAAAATAACAAGATGGAATTTCAAATGACTCATTTTGACCTATTTAGTTAAATCTATTACCCAAACCAACCCATTTAATTTTTAAAACAACCCAAATTGACCCATTTGAAATGGTTTGGGTCAAGATTGCCACCACTGCCTAAACCACAGGGACCATTTGTGTAATTAAATCTATATTTGTTTATTATGCAGTGGTGCGCCTCACTTGAACATAAATCTTCAAATGAATTATTGGCCATCACTTTCATGCAACCTACGCGAGTGTCAAGAGCCGTTATTTGACTACATTTCATCTCTATCAGTAAACGGAAGTAAAACTGCTAAAGTAAGGCTGCTTTCTTTACATTGTGGTTGAAATTAATATTAGTAACGGGAATGATCTTGTCAGGTAAACAATGAGGCCGGTGGTTGGGTTGCACACCAAGTGTCTGATATATGGGCCAAAACATCACCAGACCGAGGTGAGGCTGTATGGGCCCTATGGCCCATGGGCGGAGCTTGGCTTTGTACACATTTATGGGAGCATTATACACTATGAATAAAGTAAGATTATGTTCATGTTTTCTGGTCTACTTTACAACTAGAGAAAATTGCACAAATGGTCCCTGTGGTTTGGCCATATTGCAAGTTTAGTCCCTAGATTTTAAAAGTCACAAACTTTGTCCAAACATTTGTGAGAGGCTTGCATGTTTAGTTCCCCCCGTTAATCTCCCAGTTAGTTTTTAACGGAAAAGTGATGTCATGTGCCATTCATGTGACGGTAATTGTGCAGATTTTTCTTACAACTATTAATCATTTGAATGCTAACTTATAATACTACAAATAGGACTTTCTTGCAAATAAAGCATATCCATTGCTAGAAGGATGTGTTTTGTTTCTTTTGGATTGGTTGATTGAAGGCAAAGGAAATTATCTTGAAACAAATCCGTCAACGTCTCCAGAACATATGTTTGTTGCTCCGGATGGTAAGCCTGCAAGTGTGAGCTATTCAACAACAATGGACATGTCAATTATAAAAGAAGTATTTGCGTCTATTGTTTCTGCTGCAGAGGTAAGATTTGATTTGATGTAACAAGTGTTGTGCTTTCAAGACTAATATAATTACAGGTTTTGGGGAAAAGTAAAACGGATGTGATTCAAAGAGTTGTTAAAGCTCAACAGCGGCTTTATCCAACCAAGATCGCTAGGGATGGTTCCATTCTTGAATGGGTATGTATGTTGTTTTGTGTCCGGACATGGGCTCAGAGACTATATATTGGTGAGGTGGAAGTGAGGGCGATTCGGGTCGGAATTTCACTATACATATACACTTTATTTTCATTTTATCATTTTTCTTGTAAAACCATTCACTGTCTAGTCTTTTAATTTTTAATGTAATTATCAAAAAATAAATTTAATTCAACTACTAAATTATTAAAGAAATGCCTTTTTTTAACATAGTGTTTTTTTAATCTTTTATGTTTTCTATGAACATATTAGTAGATAATTCTAAGAGCTTATTAACTGTTTTATTTCTTTAACCGATCAGTTTTAGCCCAAATAGTTTTGAGGGGTGGGTGGAGCTCAGCTAACTATTTTGGGCTAAAACGGATCGGTTAAAAATCAAAGAGATAGAATAGTTAATAAGTAGGTTCTAATAATGATCTACTTATATGCGAACAAAACATAAAGGATAAAGAAACTGTAATTAGTTAAAAAAAATACATATAGGGGTTATAAATCTTTGAATGAAAACGAACTAGGAGATTGTATGCTTTGGGCAACATTCCAATTGTTTGACTCGGTCTTTTTGTAAATGGGCTGAAATTCAACTTTATATTATTTTTTGACAAATTTAGTTATTGTCAGGCACAAGATTTTGAAGACCCAGAGGTACATCACCGCCATGTGTCACACCTATTCGGGCTTTTCCCAGGGCACACAATAACTGTTGAGAAAACTCCAGATCTTTGTAAAGCTGCAGATTTCACTTTATATAAAAGAGGTGTGTATGTGTATACTCAGCATTTATAAAGACATTGCTAACATGGTGCTATGTGTGTGTGTGTGTGTTTATTTTAACTCCAAAAGTCAAAATAGAAAAATCATTGACATTAAAAAAATCATATTTTCTGTCTTGTGTGGCAGGAGAGGAGGGTCCGGGCTGGTCAACTACGTGGAAAGCTGCTTTGTGGGCCCGGCTTCATAACAGCGAGCATGCGTACCGAATGGTCCAACATTTGTTTGACGTGGTTGATCCTGATCATGAGAGCGATTACGAAGGAGGACTTTATGCCAATCTGTTCACTGCACACCCCCCTTTCCAAATTGATGCAAACTTTGGGTAAGCCTGGAATATTTTTCGTTTAAATTTTACAATTCTAATATCAAACAATTAGAATGTTAAATATGATGACTACATAATCTGGAATACATTATTTCAGTAACATCTTTTCTGTTTGGGTAAAATAATTTGGAAGATTATTTGAACTAGTAATACTCTCTGGTAGGACTGTAAAAGAACCGAACGTAAGCGAACTGTTCGGATGAAAGTTCGTTTATGTTCGTATGTTTAATAAATGAACAATGAATTCTGTTTGGTTAATTAAATAAACGATATGAATAGAGGTTGCGTTAGCTCAATTATCTTTGTGAAGTGTGGTAACATGTTCGTAATATTCATTTGTTTATGTTCGTTCATTAAAGGCCTTTTTCTATTTTATATATTTTAGTTTATTATCCAAATATTTATATTTTTTATATTTTTTAATTCTTATTACTAGCTTAACTCACTAACCCTAACTTTACTTCTCACGATCTCATTTCACACATTTTTTTGGATAATTATGTTTACGATTATGATGTCAAGTATTTTTAATTTAAACTTGATTTATCTTTTTGGTGGCCATGTCTAACGTTTGTGTTCATTTATGTTCGCTTAAGCTCATTTGTGTCCGTTTAAATTGTTTAGAAAGAAACATAAACGAGCACGGACAAATGTATTTCCGTAACGGACGATCACAAAATTCTATACAGTTCATTGTGTCTGTTAAAAATGTTAACACACATAAATGAGCATGAACAAATTCATTCTCTTAACGAATGGACAAAAAATTTCCTTCTGTTCTGCGTTCGTGAACAGTCCATTTGTTTCTTAACAAACGAGCACAAACAAGGCCTTGTCCGGTTTGTTTATAGCCCTACTCTCTGTGCAGCTTTTGACTCATTTAGTTTTATACCTGATATACTTATTTAAACCTTTCATAAGTAAACACGTTGAAATTGCCACATTGTGCCAGGTTTTGTGCAGCAATAACTGAGATGCTAGTCCAGAGCACAATCAAGGACCTATATTTGCTTCCTGCACTGCCTCGAGACAAATGGTCACACGGTTCGATCAAAGGTTTGAAGGCTCGTGGGAATGTAACGGTTAGTATTTCATGGAAAGAAGGTGATCTTCATGAGTTTGGACTTTGGGTTTCGAATTACAATTTCGAGAACTCCAAGAATCAAAACTCTACAAAAAGGGTGCACTACAGAGGAACTACCATCACAACCAAAATGTCATATGGGAAAATTTACACGTTCGACAAGCAGCTAAGATGCATAAAGACGGCATCTTTATGAGTTTCATTTCGTCTTTGGCCTACGGTTCGTACAAGTTTTGGTGTCACACGTGTGTTTTGAGGAATGTATTTGTGTTTTTGTGCGGGAAATGCTTAGTTTAATGTTGTTTGTGTTGGTCAAGATTCTTGCTGGATGTAGAAATGTTGAAACATAAAAAGAACTTAATGTTGTTTGTGTTGGTCAAGATTCTTGCTGGATGTAGAAATGTTGAAACATAAAAAGAACTGAATGAAATAATCAAGCATTTGTGGGATTTTTCAGATTGTGTATGGCAACAAATAGGAAAGTTCTTGTTTCGATCGAGAACACCAATGTTCTAGATCGAATTTGGGTAACGACGGTTGGTGATTGTTATGACCTGTTGGGAGAGACACTGCTACCGTCAAGCTAACGTTGTTCAAAAAACTTTTTAATATGTTGTTCATTGTTGACTCATTAATAAATAATAAACTTTTTAATATGTTGTTCATTGTTGACTCATTAATAAATAATGTGTATTGTAGCGTAATTATAGAGATGAATATGAAGGATGAGTTGGAAACGCTTTAAAAAAAACAATTTATAAAATACATGATAATGCTTTGTTATAATTGAAATTAAATAAAATAATATAAAGTTTTGCATATCTTATGTTTTGTTTGTAAAAAATAAGAATTACAGAAATTGTACTTTATGTTTATCTCAATTTCACTCGTTTTCTTTTATCTTTAAAATTAACATGTTTTGTTCTTTGACGCTAACCCAGTTAGTTTTCTTAATTAAGTCATGTGTCTTTCACATGAGGACAAATTGATCAATTTACCTAGTTATTAAAAAAACATTTTTAAAATAATTAGAAACAATTTAATTAAATAACCCCCCACCTCCCGTCTCCCTCCTTCTCCATTGCCACCAAGCTATCCGGCAGCCGACAAGCACCGCCACCGCCACCGCCACCGCCATCATCTTCGACAAAGAAAACCATCTGCACTCCATCCGGAAACCACCACCAACAATACCACCACACCAACATCTTCATAAAACTCTAACCTTTATTACCAACACCGACCTTTCCATTTTTGAACACTAACTCAATAATCCATCAATCCCCAATTACAAACTTCAATTTAGGTCACAATTTGAAACCTTGAAAACCCTTTTGCAAATGTCATCTCCTCCGCCACCAAACCCCACCGCCCCCACCGTCCCCCTCTCTCTCTCTCTCTCTTTCATCCACCACGACCACCACCGCCATCACCATGAATTAACCACTACAACCTACCAACAACTGCTAACAACTACCTCAGCCACCACCGGAAGCACCGCCGCTATCCGACCTGTTGCCTCCATCCCTAGTACCGAATAAATGCCCAAATCACCAATAGTTCATATCAATTCTCTGAACAGATCTGGAGATCCGGTGGCCGTTGTGATGTTGATTATAGGCTCACATCTAATGAACAAATCGTGGTGAACAAACCTCCCCAACGAACGGTTTGATATTCATCCATGAAGACTCTGCAAAAACGCGGAATTTGGATTCCATGTTTGAAAAGGGTTACAACATTGTTCTAGGTTTGCAGGTGAGGGTTGTTTAGATGACAAAATTAGAAAAGTTAGTGAGTTGCAGGTGGTAAGATAAGCCAAATTGGTGTGATTGAAAGAGATGAGAGTGAACAATATCTGAATGTTGCAGATGCTTTGTGGTGGCAGATGAAGAAATGGAGGTATTATTTTTTAATAAATTGGTAAAATAACCAATTTGTCCTCATGTGCAAGACACATGTCATGACTTAACCAAAAAAAACTAGCTGGGTTAACGTCAAAGGACAAACATTGTAGCATTTGAAAACATAAATGACGAAACATGTTAATTTTAAAGATAAAGGAGAACTAATGAAATTGAGTACAAACATAAAGGATAATATCTGTAATTCTGTCTAGTTATTAATAATCATTGTATGTTTTTTTCGAAACGTAATCTTTTATAAACAACCGGCACAAAGACCGAAACAAGCCCCGTCCACAAGCTAGAGGACGGCCAGAAACACCACAAACCAACAATTACAAGAACATAAACTTACACCAATTTGTCCAATTTATAGGATCTTTTTTAAATCTATGATTGTACCACAGAAATCTTAACGATTTTATCTCGCCTATAATTGAGTCTATCTTGATTACTCTCTTTTCGAAAATTCTTTCATTCCTCGCTTTCCAAAAGCACCAACATGCTATAATCACAATCCCATGGAAGACTTCCTTTACCTTATCCGGGAGCCCCACCGTCTTATGCATCTCCAAGACATCCCTAACTGAGAACTCAAAGATAGTCGGGACCTTGCACCGTTGACTTAAATTATCCCACACTACCCGCCGCCACCAAACACCCTGTCGTAATGTGATCGATCATGTCCAACCCTTCTTCGCACAAGGAACATAACCTTCTCACACCTTGAATGTTCCTTTTGGCCAACGCTTCCCAAGTTGGAATGTGGTTCATCTCCGCACTCCAAGCATGAATGTTACATTTATCCGGGATCCACTTACACCACTTCATAACATAGTTACAACCATTATCTCTATTCTTTGCTAAAAGCTTTTAACCGAGTTAACCGAAAAATTTCCAGCCCTATCTCCAAGCCACTCCCATGTGTCCGAACCATCAGCTCGAACAACAGTAAAAATTTGAAAACACACGCCCAACTGAAGTTGTAATCGTGCCTCCAAAACCGATCACTGACGCAACAATGCTTATTTTTTTTCCAATTTAAACAAATTTGGAAGAGCTTACCTTAAAGTGCAGCTCCCAACCCATATATCTGTCCAAAATCTCAATCCCTTACCATCTCCAAGCTTACCTTTACTAAAAACTTCCAATTTTTTTCCATCCACTCTTAGAGTTAACAACCTTTGCAATATTCTTCCAAGCTCCACTATAATTTTTATTAACCGGAACCATATCCCAGCACAACTTTTTCAATGAATCGCCTCTACCACTTTGTACCAAAGTCCTCCTCTTTCAGTTTTATACCGCCAGCTCCATTTAGCAATTAGAGAATTATTAATATCTCTAATTCTCGATATACCGAGCCCCCCTTTATCTTTAGGAAGAGTAACCCTCTCTCACGCCACCCAATGTATTTTATTAGTATTATTGGACCCGCTCTAAAGAAATCTTCTTATTATTCCTTCCAATTTTTCCACCATTTGCTCGGAGCTTTGAACAAGGAAAAATAATAAACAGGTAAACTTTCTAAAACCAATTTAATTAGAACCACCCTTCCACTGATAGACAAAGTGTGCGCCTTCCATAAAGCCAACCTTTTCTCGAACACATCTATAATCATTCTCCAGTTGTGGAACTTGTTAATGTTAGCCCCAACTAAAATCCCCAGATGCGAAAAAGGTATACTGTCAACCTTGCAACCAAGAATCTCGGCCATACACCCCAACTCTACCCCGTTAACATTACACCCAAATAAAGAGGACTTGCGGAAATTAATTTTGAGCACCGAGCACAAGTGAAAGCACCTTAAAAGCCTAGCCACATTCTTCACATAACCGGGAGACCACTCCCCCATTATCATAGCATCATCAGCGTAAAAAAGATGAGAAAGAGTGGGCTCATTTCTAAGGGTTTTAATGCCATTAAAAACTCCTACCTCATTCGCCCTTCTCAACATACAAGAAAACGCTTCCATAACAATTATAAAAAGAAATGGGGAAATAGGGTCACCTTGTCTAAGACCTTTGTAGCATTGGAATTCGAACGTCGGAGACCCATTAACAAGAACCGAGGATCTAGCAGAAGAGATTATCCCAAAAATCCATTTGCACCATCTATCCGTGAACCCGATCTGAGTCATTATGGAAATTAAAAAAATTCCAATTCACATTTTCGTATGCCTTCTCGAAATCAATCTTTAGAAAAAACCCTTTATAATTAACTTTGCTCGCCCAAGCTAACAACTCGTTGACAATAAGTGACCCGTCAAGGATTGACTTCCCTTTAAGGAAAGCTGATTGTGACTCAGAGATAACCGAGCCAAGCACCTTTTTTAGCCGATTCGCTAAAATCTTATTATCTTGCTAATAATCCCCACCAAGTTTATCGGACGGAATTCGTTTAAGCAAGTCGGGTCAGTTACCTTTGGGATTAAGGCAATAAACGACGCGTTGCATCCTTTATTAATTTTTCCTCCGTGGTGGAAATTCACCATAATCTCCATAAAATCTGCTTCGAATAACCCCCAGAATCGCTGAAAGAACCTAAGATTAAACCCATCCGGCCCGGGCGCACGATCGCCATTACAATCAAACACCGCTTCTTTGACTTCTTCCTTAGAAAATTCTGCTATCAACAAAAGAGAGTCTACTTCTGTTAGTTTTTTGATTTTGTGACACACCAGGTTGGGTATATCAGTCCGATCCTCTTTAAATCGATCTCTGAAAAAGCAAAAAACCTCATTTTTGACTCTTTTAGGAATATCACACCACTCGTTGTTTATTATCAGCCCCATAATAGAATTTTTTCTTTTCTTGTTGTTTATAATCCCGTGAAAGAAAGCCGAGTTAAGATCTCCAGCCGAGGCCCACCTGGTTCTAGATCTCTACCTAAGGTCTTTTGTTTTAAAGCCGTCCTCCATCTCTTCCAAATCTTTTAAGCATTCAGTTCTAATCCACTCTTCTTCTTCAAATAGCTCCCTGACCTCCAAATCAGCATCTAACTTTTCCATCTCATTCAAAATAGTTTGCTTTCTTTCCATTTCTTTGCCTTTTGTTTTATCCTGCCATAACTTGATATCATTTCTAAGCATTCTAAGCTTCTTCACCAATCTCAAATCAAAGGGGCCCACTGACTTAAACTTTTTACACAACCCGGGAACCACATCTTTGAATCCGTCTCTCCCATGCCAAGAGTTAAACACCCGAAAAGGACGGTGACCAAAATTAGACTCCTTTGTTATTAATTCTAAAGGTCTATGGTCCGACAACCTTTTAGGAAGCACTCTAAGACTAGCCCCTGGCCACATATTGACCACACCAGAGCTGACCAAACATATGTCTATTTTGGTCGACTTATTTCCAACCGAAAAAGTAAATTTACCCCCTTTCATGGCGAACTCTACCAGTTCATTCTCGAAAATAAAAGAGTTGAAATCACTAGCGCACCTTGGATTGAAGCTGGAATTTTTTCTGTCGGTAGGAAATCTAATCGCGTTAAAGTCTCCAAGCATGATCCAATTACCCGCATATTTGTCTTTTAACTCCCCAATACATGCCCACTACTCCTTTTTCTCTGGAGTCTTTTGCGGAGCGTACACGTTCAGAATACATAATTGACCCGAGCTACCTTTCAACTCCCCTTTAAAACGGACGAAATTCCTCTCTATGGGCTTAAACAGATTCGAGTCCCACATCCTAAGTAAACCCCCAGACCTGCCCGAAGCTTTAGAATACTCCATCCTGAAAACCGAATTATCCATGAATTTGGCGACACACTTCATATCCAAATTAGTAGTAAGAGTTTCCTGCATCGCCAAGAACGAAAAATCTTCCTTAACTCTAATTTCCTTAATCCATCTATCTTTTGAGTCCGCCCCCATTCGTTTAATATTCACAGTCAAGAAATTCATTTACTGTTAGCAACTCCTTCTCCCTTTATTAAGTCTTTGACCATATTCACCTCCTCCCCCACCCTCGCTCCAACCATGGCCCCAACTTCAACCGTGGCTGGAACTTCCTTGTCCAGATCTTCGTTTACCCCCCGGGGTAAAGTTATTGGCGGTAGGCCTGTAAACGAACAAGGCTTTGTTCATGTTCATTTGTTAAGGAAATAATTTGTTCATGAGCGGTTCACGAACACTTACCGAACAAGATTTAATGCTATGTTCATTCATTAAGATAATGAATATGTTCACGAACAAAATGAATACAAATAAAATAAGCAGGGCCTAGAAATTGAGACCGATGTATTCATCAATGTGAATATGAAAAACCTGTAAACGAATCGAACGAACACATACAAAGGCATGTTTGTGTTCATTCATTTAACTTTAAACAAACACGAATACTTAATCAGACAAATATTTATGTACATGTTCGTTAATTTAGAAAATGAACATTTGTCTTCATATGTTCATTTGTTTAAAATCTAAACGAACAAGAACAATGATATGGGCTAAATAATATATAAATATTATGAATATCTTCTATACTTTTGAGTAATTTTGGGATTGATTTATTAAATATTACTCGTGTATAGTTTATGTTCAAAGTTAATTGGTTTTAAGAGACGACGAGCTAATATGAAGTATATTTACTAAACTTAAGCCAAATGATTGAATAATAATAATATTAATGATAATAATAAAGTTAGTAATAATAATAAAGTTAGTAAAGCCACCATGAATGAAAATAAAAGAATAGTAAATTTAGTTTGGCTTAATTGTGGCAGGAGCATTTACGAATCACAAATAATATGGAATTCAAGTTAATTGTAAGCTCAATTCTATAAAATGCAAGACTGGTTTTTACGGCCCACAAGGAAATACTAGCAGGCCATCAGCTCGTTTGGAGAATTGGGTTAGGGCCAACAACATATAACAAAAAAGTACACACAATTATGGTGGGCTTTGGAAGACCATTAAATTGAGTGGAGCTAGTTGATTGAAAAAAAAAACCCCACCTTACGCATAAATTAATAAGATACCAGGGGGAGGAAGACAGAGAGATAGCCCCCCTGTTGGCGTATACTACAAAACAAAAACAAAAAATTTGAGAGAAATTGGTTTTGGAGGTCGGCTATTTTTTTCTATAATCTCTACAGTCGCACGACACAAGTAAAGGGCCACCCTTGTAAGCAAGCAAACAAGTTATATATATATATATATATATATATATATATATATTTGATGAGACAATTTGTTTGTTTTGTTTTTGCTCTATTTATAATTATGAGAGGCTAAACTGTTATATTTTCTGGGTTTGGATGAATACTTTTTAGACTTGTATTATTTTTGGTTTTGGATTATTAATAATTGGTTCATTCTTTGGTAAAGGTTTTATTTTATTTGGTTGTGACCCGTATGCGTATTTGGTATTAATTTATTATTATTTTTTGTTCCATATGCGTCTTTGTGAATGTCTTTCATGTATGGATGCATATTAGGTTACTTACTGTGTGTTTGTAACTAGTTTATGGTTTATTGTTAACGTTTTCCTTAGGAACAGTAATTGAGAGTTTAGAGATACCTAGTATTCTGTCACTTGAGAGACCGGGAGGTAATTAACTGTCGCATGTTTTGGTTTTTTGCGGGTTTGGGTAGTGATTGCACGTAGATTCCATTAGATTCTTACATATCCGAATTCAATAAAAATACCCCTTTACACATTAAGGTGTTTTGTGATTAGAGAGACCGGGAGGTAACTTATTCTTTGGGTACCTTAGCATAGTTAGGTAAGGTGAGACCGGGAGGTAATCCGAACCATTAAATCGTTGAGCTTTACATGATTTTTAGGGTTCTTAGGTATTGTTGGTGAGACCGGGAGGTGATCTAGCATACTTTAGTCATTCCCTAAGTTTCAAATTTTTAGAACCTGGTTACCGATGATAAATCCAATTCCGAGAGTTTACGAGTTGACTAGTAGGATTCATTGCCTAGGTAGTTGTTTCCCCTATTTAAGTTTTAAACTGATTTGTCCGTGTCTAGTTTTAGAGTAAGTACTATTTATTTTATATTTAATAAAAAAAACATAAAAAACAATTAATTAAGTTTAGTTAAGTTAGAGTCTAGTTTAGGTGTCGCTAGTGTCCTGTGGGTTCGATATCCGGAATTCATTAGGCTTTACTACAGTTGACAGGTACACTTGCCTGTCTAGAAGTCTAGCATTAGGAGAGTCCAGATTTATAAATTTAAAACTAGAGTGTCTAAGTTAGGTTTGATTTTTTTTAATAGATCGTTTTGCACATCAAACAAAGATAAACAAACATAATTGAACATATATGAACAAATGTAAATGAACAAAAACAAATATAATCACGCATAAATAAAAACACTTAATATAAGATCTTCAAGTAGATGACTCATCTAGATAATATTAAATGAACATAAATAAATATACATAAACGAACATAAATAAACGAACGTTCAAGAACATAAACTAATGAACGAAACATGTGTTCATGTTCGTTCATTTAATTAAACGAACACAAATTTTTGGTTCCTCTTCGTTCGTTTATTAAATAAACGAATAAATGAACTTACCGTCAAACGGTTCACGAACAGTTCACCGAACATTTGTAGAAACACCGGATCCAATCAATACTAGTTCATTGTATATTGATTAGATTAAAGATCTAGTTATATGATATAATTTAGGTTAGATAATAAACGATAATATTAAGTAAAGTGATTGAGAGAGCAATTGGACAGAGTATCGGTATACTTTAATCAATTACTTTAATTACCTAAGGCATGAACAACCTTATATAGACGATGAGATGCCATTCGTTAAACATCCCGTAACGAATGACTTCCATTCGTCTTCAATTACATAAGTTAACTTATGGTATAGCAAATGACTCATTCGCTATACCCCATTCGTCAACATTCCATGACGAATGGATCAATTACATAACGACTAAGGTCCATTCGTTAAACATCCTTAACTAATGGACAATTACATATAACGATTAAGGTTCATTTGTTAAACATCCTTAACAAATGAATTTTACATAATAGCGAATGGGCTCATTCGTTAAACATCCTTAATGAATGAGCCTTACATAACTAATGGGTTCACAATTACATAATTACCCTTATAACATTAAAATAATAATAAATTACAAATGATAATTACAAAGACTCGAGAGGACAAAACCGTGCACTAACAAACACCCCCTCGTGTTAAGCTTCTGTCTTAAGTTACTTGAACCTCCAAGTCTTCCAGTCTCGGCAACTATGGATCCCAAACGCATGACACACACGTACAACATGTTGGAATTGCATAACACGTTCATAGTCTTCACGACGTTCAATCAAAATCTTGTTCTCAAACAGCACATCATTGTTGGTTTCCGATAAGTTAACGAGCTACATTGGATCGATAACTGATGTGCTAAAAGTAGTCAAATAATTATTAACTAAATTATGCTAATCTAGACATTAAGTAATACTCTAGACCCTTAAACTACTAACTGGCAAGTGAACCGGTCGACTCTAGTACAGCTAAGTAAGTCCGGATATCGAACCCACGAGACTCTTTAAATTACGAAACTAGCAAATTAGACTCAATTACAAGACACGACTATTTATTAATAATATTTGAGGTGGATTTTAAAACTAATTAATTAAAACTCTAATAATAATTAACTATTAATAAACTAATTAATATAATAATAAAACAAACCCTAATTATTATAATAATAATAATAAAACATAATCATTACTTATTAATTAATTAATAAAACTTAAACCTAATTAATTTTAACTAATAAACAATTTAGAAAACTTGGATTAATTCAGATGATTAAAATAACTACCCAGGCCAGAATCCCCAAAGTTACGGTTATTAATTTAAATGAAAAAACGCAAGTTATGGAACTGGGATCATAAAATAGACCATTGACAGAAAACCCGAACAGGACCCTTGAACTTCAAGAAGACGCCTATGGATTTCTAACAAGTTTTAAGACCCACCAGTTTATTAATTAAACTTCCTTACGGTTATTTAATCGCTTATGTCTAAGTATCTTTTATGACGAAAACCTACCTTACAACGCGGAATTCAAAAGATAGCAAAGCAAACCCAATTAATTTAATAGACTAAGCTGACAATCAAACATAGACAGACTCCTTATGAAGAACTAAATCTAGCAATCCCGACAAGCTAAGATCTATTAATAGCCTATCACTTTACAGCTTTTTAGACTAGCAGCTCACTTTTATCTATTTACTTGATTTTAATGTTTCTATGATTTTAATGCATATTAATCACAAACTAGTCAAGAACACACAGTAAATGACCTAATAAAACCCTATCCTATGAAACAATCAACAAGGGCAATGTGAAACAATAAATTCAAGTAAACAAAACCAAGTAATCATACGCATCAACCAATTCAAACTTAACAATTTACTTAGAACATAAAATCCATAACGAAACGAAAATCCAAATAAAATCAAACCGAACTAAGGTTTATCACGACCTAGGTAGTTTAGGAGATTTAGCCTAGCATCATATAGCCTAAATCAAACGAAACAAATAATAGCGAAAACATGGTGAAAATATAGAGAACGGGGAATCGAAGATGATAAAACCCGTAAACTCGAACGTGAACGTGTAGCTCTTCACCGGATGTCCTCTTGCCTTTAAAATCACCAACAAACGCGTAAAATAGCTCTAAGAACTCTCAAAAATCGGCTGGTGGCTTTTAGGTTATGTCAGGATTAAGTTAAAAGTATTTAAATACCCAAAACAAGGCCCGACAAGAAGCAAAAACGAAAATAATCTAGCCCAGATGTGCCTAGGCGCCGCGCCTAGGGCTTTTGGCCTTCTGCCTAGGCGCGACGCGACGTGCTCCTCCATGGGGGCCGGTCAGACCGGCCCGGTATGACCGGTTCTCTGTCCGGTTCCTTCCTGATGCGTTATGGATCTCCGTTTCGGCTCGTTTTAGCTCGTTTTTCGCCCTTTTTAATCACGATCATATCCCGGAACCTAAGAAACATAAAAACATTAGTAGTATACAAATCTCGACTAAAAACGAGCAAAAACAATTAAAATATTAAATAAAATATACAAGGGAAACATATATATTTAGCATTATATCAATAACTCGTATGAAGCTTGTCTTCAAACCTTTTCCCAACACAATGACCGCCTCGCCAGTCCGATTATCATAGTACCATCGATTGAACGATAGGTTAAGATTCTGTCGGAACGTCTTAACCGGTACACGTTTCATCGTTTTAGGCGGTTTAACCTTAGGTACAAGTTTCCTCCAACCCATACGAGGATCAATTTTATCAATGTACTTACATGTTTGGACTTGTGGCTTAAAGAATTAAAACAACGGTTGACCTCGAAAAGCAGACGTTGATGAAACCATTCTGCTAGTCGATATTTACCACGATTGACAAACGTCCGACAAGCGAGCGTTCGCACATCCCACCTCGGTAGTGAGAGAACGCCAGTAATGTATTAAAAGTATTGAAAACCATTCTCTCACTTGATGATACACACTTTCAAACCTGAATCATACAACCAAGAAACAATGTCACCTTTATCTGTTTGCACGGCTTTAAATGTAGTTTTCTGATTGGCTTTGGCGCGTGCAGCAGGATCCAGTTGTTGATCTTGATCGACGTACCTGTAGGCTTCAATAGTCTTATAAGCTCGTGTCCTGTGTTTCCAGAACCAGCTTAAGATGTCATCAAAAGATGGATCAGACTCTCTTTCAGGAATCTTTTCTTTCTTCTTTGTGGTCTTCTCCAAATGATCTTCAACAGCTTTTACATAATCTTCAGTAAATGTGGGAACACCCTGATAATCATTTGAACGATGATATAGATCAGGATATTCCTCTGATGTGACATCTTCCATCTTAATCTCCTCGTCTTTATACATAAACGACGTATTCCCATGAGGAATACTCGTATCAAATAACACCTCATCATCATTAAATACTACAACGTCCTCCTCAACCTCCAACGCATCTAACTCTTCATCGTTCAGCCCTTATAATAGTGAAATCTGTTCGCGAGTTAGGGCACGATCGACAAATTGTCCTTCTTCAATCTCATCCACGTTGGCGGTGCTCATCACCACCCCCTTATCATCCATAAATAGTACGGTGTTGGCCTTAATTGACTCGATAGGTTGAACGTTTGTCGAGTCATGATAAACAACTAATTGTTTATCACTTCCTTCACCACTACCACAGCTCGTACCAGCACCAGAAGATGAGCCGTGAGCTTGTTTCGACTCACTTCCTCCCGTACCTTGAGCATCAGGATCATTATCGTCATTCTTTAGTTTCTTCAAAGCGTCATCCTTACATGTTAACTGAAGAATGAGATCTTCCTACTCCTTAATCTTCACCCACTGAGCCGTTACAATCTTACGCAGCTCTTTTGTTTCCTTTTGGCAATAGGAAACGTACCCCATCATACGACGTTTGTTTTACATCATCTGTTCTCGAGCATGGTGATCAGCCGCCATTTGATTCTCGTAAGAGTTGATCAGACTCAAGAGCATATCCATCTGATGGGTTGGGGGCAAAGTATGAAAAGATGTTGGAACAGCCTGCACCGGACCTTGTGGACGGCTAATTTTCATAAATGAGACGTCCATAGGTTGTGTCAGCATCATGGTCGGCGTCGGAGAAACCACCGATGAAGTAGTAGAAGGCCTTGGCATCAAAGATAGTACAGAATGAGGGATTTTGCCAAGCTTTGGATCTGAGGTGATGGTCATCGTCAATGTAAGTGTCAGGGTGCTAGTAGTAAGCGGCATCGCCAGTCTTCGAAGTGCAGGTGACCTAGGTTATTGGGGACCAATTGACACACCAGAACCGTGCATCACACGGCGCTTGGGCGGTTGATCATGAGCTATCGCCTTGCCCTAACGCTTTCATTGAGCAGCCTGTGAGCTTGCTGCCTCAACGTCAGCACGTCGTCCATCACCACCGTCATTACCATCATCCCCTCCATCATCATTACCACCATCATTTCCACCCGGTCCTTCTTCACGTTCAGAGTCTGAGTCTCGTGAATCCAACGATCATTAAAAGGACATTCATTGGCAGGATTCGCCAAGTGACCAATTAGACGTTTGGTTCTTGGACGATCCTCCTGGTCTTTACCCCTGTAGGTCTTCATCCTCTTCATAGTGTCAGCATTCATATGCTCCATCTTTAACACATCATTCTCCAGTGTCTGATCGATCACCAAGTCAGGAATTAAATCCTGAATAATTATCTGGATAAAGCGTGGATAAATCAAGAATTTATTACGACGATTCTTGATTAAGTAGTTCTCCTTGAGATGATATAATATAAGCTCTGAGAAGTCGAATGGCTTGTTCAAAATAAGAGCTAAGAATGCCGATGGTAGCATTATCCGACATTCGTCGTATCCACCCTTGCGTCTCCCAAGGCAATGAATAAGCACATGTAGTTAGTACTTGTACGGAGCGCACAAGTTCGCATTGTTGAACTGGGAACGATCAAGGTCACATGAATAAAATAGTCGTCTAAATAACCCACGGATCAACGAGTTGTCAAATTCACATGGATTGTCCATGTTGTCCACAAATCTCAGTGCTCGTCGAATAACACCATATGGCAATCGGCTTCTTTTTGACCTCTTCGACAATGTGATTCTCGGACTCAATGTAACGTGCCAAATTCCATAAAGGACGTATAACACTAAAGTGAACTGGTACGTTAGCAGTAACAGATTGTGAATCCGAGATCGTCGAAGGAATGCTATAACATATCCAAATACATCCTGATCAGCAAAGTTGTCTTGAACAAAAGAACAGATGTTGTGCTTTTTGTCAAACGGCAGAAGCGAAATCTCAGAAGCTTGTTGTTGCTGGACTTGCGGTTAATCAACAACTGGAGCCTCTTGTACAATTTCATCTACCATTTCTGAAAATATATAAACCCGAGAATTAATAAAAATGAACATTACCAATTAAATTATTTAAAATTTAATTTTTGAAAATGGTTATTATTCAAAGGTTAGTTCATTCGTTATGACGAATGAGATCATTCGTTATAACGAATGGCCTTATTCGTTATGACTTATGTAGCGAATGAGTGATAACGAATCAATCATGATTAAGTAGCGTATCAACCATGATGAATGTGAGCTCATTCGTTATCAATGCAAACGAATGAACTGATTCGTTGTAAATCTTAACGAATGGATCCCGAATGGATTTTGAACACGAATGGGTGTCCATTCCTTGTCTATAATGAAAGAACCCAGATATAATCAACTTTGACTCCAACTTAGTCAAAGTCAAAATTAATTAGAACATTGACGGTCAACATGCGATTGAATTTCAATTTAGCCATGTATGATGATGTATCATCATAAGTTAAGCATAAATCGATTCGCACTGATCTCGATAACCTATTCATCACAACCATTTAGTTTCATACTGATTAGAACTAGGATTTTTGTTCATAAATTAAAACCCGATGCAATCATCGATTAAATAACCCATGAAACAACCATGGATTTTGACGATAAGCATTGTGTTTTGACCGCAATTACCTTATGATTCTGAAACTATGATCCAAACAAGGTTTAGTGATGTTCGAGATTCTGAGGAAAATTTGCAAGAGGTATGTTAGGGAAATTCTAATATCCAGGTGAACGAATGAGGCTTTTCGTTCAACCCCTGTTCATTAAATACGACAAACCTTGCACACATTCCCAGACAACGTATGAGTTCATTCGTTAATTCAAATTTAACGAATGGTCTTATTCGTTGGTTCATTCGTTAACCCCCTTAATGAATGAACAATAGGTTTAACACATAACGAATCAATGTAAATTCGTTCTTCATTCGTTATCAATAATGATGACGTATAGGGTCATTCGTTATCAGTGTAGCGGTAGCGAATGAACTAATTCGTTATAAAAAAAATACATAAATGACCCTCATTCGTTATCCAAATTGATAGTGAATGAACACTATTCGTTATGAATTCTCATAGCGAATAGCCATTTAATTTAAAAATTAAACCCTTTTCATTTTAAATTATAAGAATTAAATAATGCATTGAAACCCGTGTCCCGATTAACTTTACCTTAAGAAACTTACCAGTCTGAGTAGGATGCAATACCTTAACATGTTTTGCGTTCAAAACACTTAACTTAAAACCAAACAATTTAAATAAATTAAATAAAAGAATTAAAATTAAAAATAGGAAAATATTTTTGGTATTTTCTATTTAAAAATGTACCCTTTAGCTCGAAAATCAAAAATAAATCAGAAAGAAAAAAAATAGAAAACAAAATATTTTTGTATTTTTGAGTATTTTCAAATTATAAGGCACATAAAACAAAAACAAATATGAAAACTATGCTACGAAAGCAATACAAATTTTGTGAGTTTAAGCAGAGAATCATATTAACCAAATTGCCATTCCATCGCAGTTTTTTATTTCAGTGCTATTATGAATGGTGTTAAGTCGGTTATTAATATTGTTGGTCAATTAAATTTTGTAACAAACCTTCGAGTATTTTTGTGATATGATTTAATTTTCAATTAGGGCACAAAATATCAGAAACTATCAGGCTTAATTTGACTTTTACCGTATCACCCCAACTTGACTTAAACCATTATGATGCCAATAAAAAATAAGTCTTTCATAGATACTTATTATTAAGTGATACACCAAGCTTTCTTTACTGTGAATGAGTAAGCACGAGTTCATCTGTAGGCTTGCATACATTGTATACCCTGGGGTCCGTTTCTTACTGGTATTGAGACGCGTGCAATGGAGGAACAATGCATGACTAACAACGAATTTTTGATCAAGTCAGTAATTTGTTTGTACGATGTACAATAGTGATCAAGTTTAATAACTTTGGGGTTGCTCTAAAAGCATTTGGAAATATTCATCCATATGAATACCTATATGATTAAGCCTCATAAAGACTCACAGTGTTAGGAAACTGGATTTTTTTATTTTGAATTTTTGTTCATGGTGATCAGACAATCATAAGGCTTGAGTATGACAGGCTATTACATTTCTGCTATCATTACCAAGATGTTTGGAAGAGACTAACACCTCTTTCAATTAGGCATTTCTTTATGTTTATATTGTTGGGATTTTAACAAGATTACCAAAGTCATATAAACCCATTTATATGAAAAACGCAGCGGAAAAATAAGTTTTAAATCTTGTTAATTTGATGAATATATAAAACCGATTTTATATGCAAAACCCAAGCCACAGATCCATATACGAATTTGCATGCTTACCAATATAAACAACCATAGGGTGTTCATAGCATACTATCTTCAAGAGTCCAAGAAAATGAAGGAGATGATGATATGAAGGGCGAGTCTTCAAGATAGAAGAACCTCAAGCTTGTATACCCTTCAAGCTTCCAACAAACACCTTGATTTTGCTAGGATTTACACTTGGAAAACTCTTCCTTGATATTTCTTTCTTGGCCGAAATCAAGAGAGAAAAAACAGGAAAGTTTACTTGCAACTTGTGTATGTGTGTAAGAGAGAGTGATAGTTGTGAGTTACCATTGCACTATTTAATTCAACCAACCACCACTATTGCATGTCTTGGAATAAATAAAACAATTAAGTGAGGAGAGAGAAGGGGAAAAAGGTGCAGCCAAAGATTCCCACCAAATTCAAACTCAAGTAATCTATTTTATTTATTTAAGTTATAACATAACATAACATGCAAATCCGGTATGCATTGCATATTGTTATTTAACCAACTTAAATAACTTCGTATATGCAAAGTGCAAAAGCGGTAGGTTTTGCATATTGTTATTTAACCCATTTAAATAACATCGTATATGCAAAATGCAAAAACAATATATTTTGCATATTGTTATTTAACTCATTTAAATAACATCGTATATGCAAAATGCAAAATCTCTCATAACATAAATTATCCATATAATTTATTTAGTACACAAGTGCAAATATTTAGAAATCCAATTTCCAAATATTCTAAGTGTTGATATTTATTTGTTAGATCATATCTTAAATAAATATCGTGGTGTTGTCTAGCTTGTTATTGGGTATGACCCGACTTGGATCATAACGTACTAGCCACATCAACTCTAATATGTGTCTTGGGCAGACCGATTCCAACAATCTCCTACTTGCACAAGATACATAGAAGATTGATGCAAATAGCAAATACCGCCTAACAACGGTTTACTATCCCTAATACGTATGACGAAGTGCCATTCAATAGCATCATCCCCTTCAAGTCCCCGACTTGAAATGATTTAGGTGAATCTATCATCTATCCCTTTGCCACAAATGTCATGTTAAATCCAGAGACACAGAGTGATCATTCTCTGTTGATTTAACTTTTCAGGCCTTAGACATTTAACTCTTAACGAATAAGAGGGTCAAATCCCTTATTGACTACATACGTCTCTCACAATCACCTCATATCATACATGATCTTAGCCTTATGTACCGTCATGTTTCAGAGCAGCGAAGAACTAAGTTAAAGCATAATATTTGGTGAATATCAAGACCCAATATGTATCTCAGGTCGGAGGATACTATGATATTCACCTTTACTCAAATTTACTTATGACCTCCAATCACAAGGATTCCATGCAGTAGCATTTGAGGGCGGGCCAGTCCAATATTTATCCCATAAATATCTATGAACCTTGGCAGCAAACCCTTGCTATATTCATACCTTATGAATATCTACCAATTCAAGTTCATAATAGTCTTACCTTCACATTTGTTCCAAAAAATGTGATCAACTACAGACATTTAGAATAATCTAATTATTCACGTATTTAACACATGCTAAAATGGAACATAACTGTCACACCCGGCCCTAAACGGCGGAAACAGCCGGGCGTGCGCGCGTGGGGATTGATAATCAAGCACGGGTCATTGAAAACATTCAAATAAATTTCCCATTTCTCATGAAATGTCTAGTACAAAATACATTACATTGTTTAGAAGAACATATAAAAACATCCAAATATGAAAAACGTTGAAGATTTCCGCGCCATATCCCCTTACACGGCGGGAACAACCACGCGTGTGGAAGGGATAGAACTAAAATCTTCCAAAAACCATTTTTATAGCTGTTCTGCGTGAAGTGCTCTACGTGTGACCCCTTGCGCTACTTAATTACCACCTGAAAGACACGTAAAAATATTTGAATCAGTATAAACTGAGTGAGTTCACAAATTTCGGTGACTTGATAAATCGTATTGCATCATATTCTTGATAAAACCATATTGAAACATAGTTCTGATAACATCATTAAAACATATTCTTGATAAAACCGTCCCGCGGGTTTCGCGCGGACATTTCTGAAAACTATGTGCTCGTCCATGCAAAGTGGCGCGGCCACTACGAGTGAATTTAACCAGTAGTACTACCCCATGACCATACTAGGCGCTCGTCTATGCAAAGAGGTGCTACCCCTACGAGCGGGTTGATCAAACCAGTAGTCCCTACTCTTAGAGTTTCATTGATAAAGTGATCACTTTCTCGTTCTAGCGCACTCACATTGATAACCAAGATAGACACTATGAACAGATAATCGTTTGCATTGCTTGTAAATATACCATGATAAAACATAATTTAAACACGTGTCCCTCGCCCCGAAAACAGTTTAAAAACAGTGAAAATAGGGGCTGTGAGACTCACCTGTGATTCTTGTTAAGTGATGGTTTAGAGAGATTAAACGAGATTCGGGTTTCTTGGTGTTAGCCTCGAAATTGGAAGTCTAGAATATGTTTAAATAACAAGAAATATGTGTATTAAGACCAAGTAATCGAAGAATATAAGGGCTGGTTTAGAGAGATTGGCCACGAACTTTCTAATCCATGCAAAATTGAGCTGCCAATGAGGCGGCGATGTATTCAGAATTAGTGGTGGACAATGCTGCCACATCTTGTTTTGCGCTCTTCCAAGAGACAGCACCACCATTTAGAACGAAGACATATCCCGATTGTGATGGAGAATCATCTCGATCAGTTTGGAAACTCGCATCAGTGTAACCCTTTACAACGAGTTCCTCCTCACCAGAGCCATATATCAGAAACATATGCTAAGGTATTTCAATATGCTCTTAACCGCCATCCAATGGCTGGTTCTCGAATTTTTTTGGTATCTACTTATCATGCTCAAAGCGCATGACACATCCGGTCTGGTGCAAATCATGGCATACATAATGGATCCTATAGCAGATGCATATGGGATTCCATTCATTTTGTCTTGCTCATCCTTTGAGCTTGGACATTGAGAAGCACTCAATATTGTTCTTCTTTGAATAGGTAAGAAACCTTTCTTAGAGTTGTCCATCTTGAACCTTTTCAAGGTTTTGTCAATGTATGCACTTTGATTCAAACCTATCAACCGCCTTGATCTATCCCTATAGATCCTTATTCCCAGAATATAGGCGGCCTCACCAAGATCCTTAAGGAAAAACAGCTTCCAAGCCAGGCTTTTACACCTTCCAAGGTTGGAATGTCATTTCCAAACAGTAATATGTCATAGACATATAACACTAGAAAGGTAATGATGCTCCCACTAGCTTTCTTATACACACAAGCTTCATCAGCGTTTTTGATGAATCCAAATTTCTTAACTTCATCATCAAAACGGTGATTCCAACTTCTAGATGCTTGTTTCAAACCATAGATTGATTTCTTCAACTTGTATACTTTATTAGGATGTTGTGTATCGACAAAACCTTCAGGCTGAATCATATAGACATCTTTTTCAATATGCCCACTTAGAAAAGCAGTTTTGACATCCATTTGCCATATCTCATAGTCATAATATGCGGATATGGCAAATAATATCCTTATAGACTTTAGCGTTGCCACATGCGAGAAAGTTTCATCATAATCAACCCCTTGAGTTTGAGTGAAACCTTTTGCTACAAGTCCAGCTTTATAAGTATCTAAGTTTCCATGCATATCAGATTTCTTCTTGAAAACCCACTTACTTCCAACCAGTTTGGAATTAAGAGGTGGTATAACCAAGTCCCATACTTGGTTATCGTGCATGGATTGCATCTCAACGTTCATAGCTTCCAACCATTTATCGCAATCAGATTGCGACATTGCATCTCGGTATGTGGTGGGTTCATCCGAATCTACCACGTAGCATCCATCCATGAAAAATCCATATCTTTCAGGTGGGGTGCTAATTCTACCAGACTTGCGAACGCTTTGTGTGTTTTGATCAACCATTTGATCATCATCAACAACCTCTTGTTGATTGCTAGTGTCAACCAAACGTGTATTGGCTTGTGGTTCTCGATCCTCTTCGAGTTCCACAGTTCTATTAGTTCCTTCCCTAAGGAACTTTCATTCCAAGAACATAACCTTTCGAGCAATAAACACTTTATGCTCGTTTGGATTGTAGAAATAATATCCCATCGAATCTCTGGGATATCCTACAAAAATACACATAGTGTATCGGCATTCTAGTTTGTTTCGGGTGTGGTTCTTAACATAAGCCTCACAACCCCATACCTTTAAATATGATAATGATGGAACCCTTCCATGCCATATTTCAAAAGGTGTCCTTTCTACTTTCTTGGTTGGAGCCATATTTAGAATACGGGCTGCGGAGATCAATGCGAAGCCCCAAAATGATAGAGGTAATGTGCTTCTAGCCATTATGGATCGAACCATATCCAATAGAGTTAGATTTCTCCTTTTAGACACACCATTATGTTGTGGTGTTCTAGGTGGAGTAAGTAATGAGACAATCCAACAACTCCTAAGATGTTCTAGAAACGCATCATTGAGGTATTAACCTCCTCTATCGAATCATAGTACTTTGATTGTTTTGTTGAGTTGATTTTGTACTTCATTTTGGAAGACTTTGAACATTTCAAAGGCTTTATATTTGTGTCTTAACAAGAACACATACCTATAGAGACTATAATCTTCAGTAAGGTAATGAAGTATCTTTCACCATTCCTTGTCATTGTCTTAAAAGGACCACATACATCCGAATGTATGATACCTAATAAGTCTTTCGCCCTTTCATTAGTTCCATTAAAGGGCTCGTTGGTCATCCTTCCCAATAAACAAGATTCGCACTCATCAAATGAATCATCATTTGATTTCTAAAGACCATTCTTTTGAAGTGTATGAATGCGATCCTTGTTTATGTGACCAAGGTGACAGTGCCAAAGAAAAGTTTTACTCAAATCCAATTGAGTCTTTCAGTGTTGGCTTGGTACAACGAGTTATCAATGGATGTATTATCATGAACCAATTCATAAATGTCATTAAACTGCATTGCTTTAAAATAAAAGACATCATTCATGACAACATAACACCCATTGTCTACAAACTTGAAATCATAACCAAATTGTCTTAATACGAAAACAGAGATAATATTCCTAGTCAAACTAGGAGAATACAGAGTGTTTTCCAAAAGAACTTCCAAACCATTTGGAAGCTTCAAAACATAATCTCCTCGGGCTTGGACGTCAACCTTTTCTCCATTTCCCATGAAGAGACTTATATCTTCTTTCTTGTAATCACCTTTTCTTTTGAACCCCTGCAATGAATTGCAGATATGAGTTCCACATCCGGTATCCTCCAATACCTATGTGTTAGAAGAAATAATATTAAGATCAACATGGATCATGAAAGTTGTACCTGAGGTTTGCCCCGCATCCCTCTTAGCTTTCAACTCCTTGAGATAGGTTGGACAATTTCTTATCGAGTGACCTATCTCCCCACAACCAAAGCACGGATCCTCAGCACTAACCTTTAGCATCTTGAGTTTGGGTTCCGCCTTTGCCTTTCCCTTGAACCCTTTCTTGACTTGCCCCTTACCAACGTCAACCTTTGCCTTTGGTTCCGGGTGATGCCTCTTTTTCAAGCCACCCTCATTGATCGTGAGAACGGTTATAACCTTTTTACCCATTCCGGCTTCGGCTATTTAAGCATTGCATGAAGCTCACCAATGCTTTTGTCCCATCCGTTCATGTTGTAGTTCATAACGAATGTCTCAAACCTTTTAGTTAAGTCGTTTAGGATCAAATCCGTGGCTAACTCTTTTGAGACGGGACAGTTAAGCCGTTCAAGCCGATCAATGTGGCTTTTCATCTTAAGTACATAAGATGAGACATATTGGGTTTTTTCCATATGACATGCATGAAGTGCTCGAACTGTTTCGAAGCGCTCCACCCTTGCTTGAGTAAGGAACATTTCCTTAAGCTGGGTTATCATGTCATACGCCCCATGATTCTCGAAATCCTTTTGGATCTCGGGAATCATTGTTCCCAACATGAGGCAAGAAACTTGTACCGAATCCTCGGTGTATTTTAACCAATTTGCATAGGCATCCAAGTCATTTACACTGGGTTCATCGGGAATAGAGTCGTCTAAAATGTATGACTTCTTCTCTTGCTTGAGAAAAATTCTCAAGTTTCGATACCAGTCCATGAAATTGTTAAAATTTAGACGATCCTTGTCCAGAATGGATCTCAGTGATAGATTATGCACATTAGGGATAATTGCATTCGGTGTGTTGTTTGCAGCCATCAATAAAAGAATTTAATAAAGTTCAATTTAGTATTTTTGATATCAATAAATTTTAATCGTTAATACCCTTTAATGTCTCAAAGAAAATTAATGATTAAAATCTAGAATCCAACGTTTCATTCAAATAGTAGTTAGGTGACCTTTATCCCACTATTCAAATTAACAAGGTAGTCAACGTTTGACAATTGCAACCCTTTGCAACTTCTAGTTTTATGGGTTCGGTTAAACATCATATGTTTAGTTGGCACGTTTAATCCCATCAACACCTTTGTATGCCATGTTTCGGTGACCCTATAAGCATGGTTTCCAAATCAAGTCTTCCTACTTACACACACGTGTGTGTTTACACATACAAGTGGTTAGGTGACCCTCATCCCAGAAGTATTGTTAAACCACCTCAAGATCACAAGTTTTCTTAAATGTGGTTAGGTGACCCTTACCCCACATCAATTCTACAAGTGACTTAAGTGTCGTATAAAAGGATGGTGTTCAACTTGTTTTAAAAGGGATTTTAGTTTTCTAAATTCTAGATTGGAAACCAGTTTGCATACCTGCATTTGCATGCATTCAAATGCATGGTACTTTGTTTGAAAAACCAATTTTTCAAAGTTCCTTTAATAAAACCCATTTTATTGTGAAATCATTAACCTTTAATAAAACCAATTTTATTACCTAATGATTTCTAAGGAACCAATTTTATGCAAGTTGTTGATTTTAAGTTAAAAATCCGTACGCAAAACATAAAACAACCAAACATGCATAAATAAAACAACCACAAGTTCATAACCATAGCCACCTAACTTGGCTACACTTGTTGACTGAAACAAGTATGCCAAAAGGTCTCTCATAGGGGACGAGAATGACATAAGTCATGTGTCGGTGAACTCTCACTTGATCCCGCATCCAAATGCTTCAAGTGTCCACCTTGTTTTGTGACTCTTCCACCTTATTTGGGCTTCATTTTGGGTTCCACCATCAGCTCCTAGCTTTCTTGGGCCTCCATGTTTGGGTTTTAGCCTTTGGGCTAAAATACCATCTTGGACTATGAGGTCCATTAAGGCCCAAAACCAAAATCGTAACTTTCTTGCATCTTCTTTTACAAAAAAAATATATATCCTAATACATTTTCTTCTAGTAAAAGAAATACAACTAAGCTACTTATTATTACAAACCAATATGAAATGAATAAATAGATTACAAACCCAAATAAATGAATATTACAACCATATTGAATAATTGAATGAATCACAACACAAACACACATCCAAACACAAGGTCATGGCTAGGTTACGAACATGCAAATGCATATCCGAATATGCAAACTAGTAAATCCAAAATGGTTCCCCTTTTCACCCTTAAAGTTTTCGGCCAAGGTTAAGCAAACCGAAAACTTTGGGTTTTTGTCCCAACAAAATACTCAATCATCCAAATAACTTAATTCTTCAAGATTACCACATACATGTAAAGTATAATCTTGAAAAATCAAGGGGTAACCAAAAGCCCCAAAACTTTCGGTCATATGGTGAACCACAACACAAAACCAAAAAATTTTTAGATCTATTGAAGCATGTATCCGTATAAGCGACTCTTGAAGCCATTGTTGGGATTTTAACAAGATTACCAAAGTCATATAAACCCATTTATATGAAAAACGCAGCGAAAAAATAAGTTTTAAATCTTGTTAATTTGATGAATATATAAAACCGATTTTATATGCAAAACCCAAGCCACGGATCCATATACAAATTTGCATGCTTACCAATATAAACAACCATAGGGTGTTCACAGCATACTACCTTCAAGAGTCCAAGAAAATGAAGGAGATAATGATATGAAGGGCGAGTCTTCAAGATAGAAGAACCTCAAGCTTGTATAGCCTTCAAGCTTCCAACAAACACCTTGATTTTGCTAGGATTTACACTTGGAAAACTCTTCCTTGATATTTCTTTCTTGGCCGAAATCCAGAGAGAAAAAACAGGAAAGTTTACTTGCAACTTGTGTATGTATGTAAGAGAGAGTGATAGTTGTGAGTTACCAATGCACTATTTAATTCAACCAACCACCACTATTGCATGTCTTGGAATAAATAAAACAATTAAGTGAGGAGAGAGAAGGGGAAAAAGGTGCAGCCAAAGATTCCCACCAAATTCAAACTCAAGTAATCTATTTTATTTATTTAAGTTATAACATAACATAACATGCAAATCCAGTATGCATTGCATATGGTTATTTAACCAACTTAAATAACTTCGTATATGCAAAGTACAAAAGCGGTAGGTTTTGCATATTGTTATTTAACCCATTTAAATAACATCGTATATGCAAAATGCAAAAACAGTATGTTTTGCATATTGTTATTTAACTCATTTAAATTACATCGTATATGCAAAATGCAAAATCTCTCATAACATAAATTATCCATATAATTTATTTAGTACACAAGTGCAAATATTTAGAAATCCAATTTCCAAATATTCTAAGCATTGATATTTATTTGTTAGATCATATCTTAAATAAATATCGTGGTGTTTATCTAGCTTGTTATTGGGTATGACCCGACTTGGATCATAACGTACCAGCCACATCAACTCTAATATGTGTCTTGGGCAGACCGATTCCAACATATATCACATACTTTACCTTAACAGCTTATTTAAGACTTATCAATGCACCAATGAAATTAAGCACACAACCTTTTAAACTTATTTCTTTCTGGATATGGGACCAGATGATTAATGTACTATCATTTTCTCTTTTTGCTTCAAAACTCACTTTTGAGGAGCATAAAAATTCAGTCGCCCCAGTCACTTTTAGTTTATAGATTGATGGCTATCCTATAATTCTACAAGTAGATATTAGGGCCAAACATGCAAAGATGTTCCACAAACTTAAATAACCGAAATAATTTTTAGCGAAAGAATAAAAACACACAACAATTTCCCTAAGTACTTTCCATTTTCAGATAAATGGCTATCCCGAACATCTACAAGTAGATATATCAGGACCAAACATATACAAGTATATGCCCTTTATATATGAGTAACTGGCATAATTTTAAGCAAGAGTGTGCAAACATATTTTTGACATTTTTGAAATATTTGAATGTTTTTGGATTTTCTCTGTAATACCAAAATCACAATATTTTTGGATTTTTCAAATTTTTTAATGTTTTCGGTTTTTCTCTATACAAACAAAAATCACAATATTTTTGTATTTTTCAATTTTCTCCCCTAAAATCCAAAACGTAAAAAATAAGCAAATTGAAATAAACAATAAACAAAATAAGATGATTATCCGAGCTTAAGGATATCAGCAAGAGTTTTCAATCCATTTAAACCAAGCAAAAAGTTAAAGCGTGAGTTGTCAAAAACTTTGGTAAACAGATCGGCCTTTTGAAAATCCATATGCACCTTTTCAATGTCAATCAATTTCTTTTCAAAACAATCACGGATAAAAATTATATCGAATTTCAATATGCTTTGTGTTAGATTTTTGCATGGGGTTCTTGGTGATACTAATAGCTGCAGAGTTATCAATAAAAATGGGAGTAGTAAGAAACTTCAAACCGTAATCCTGCAAGTGTTGCTGGATCCAAAGAACCTGTGAACAACAACTCGAGGCTGCCACATACTCTGCTTATGCGGTTGAAGTGGAGACCTTTGTCTGTTCTTACACTACTAGGAAACAAGCTGGCTTTCTAGAAATTGACAACCAGCTGTAGTAGATTTGAAATTGATCTTGCATCCTCCATAATCATAATCGGAAAACGCAGTGAGTTCAAAGTTATCATCCTTGGGATACCATAACCTGGTGTCAGGATTACCCCTCAGATAGTGAAGTATACGTTTAACCTCCGGCAAATGCGTCACTCGGGGACTCGATTGGTACATGGCACACAATCAAACAGCAAACATTATATCAAGACGAGAAGCACTTAAATACCTTAATGAACTAATCGTTGCTCGGTAAAGGGTTGGATCAACGGTATCCTCCAATTCGTCAGGTGATAAATTGTGACCCACGAGAAGAGGTGTCGAAGGGACTTTTCCGGCTGTTATCTTGAATCGGCTCAAGACATCATTCACATATTTTGTCTGATGAATTAAAATTCCCATGTCAGACTGATGAACCTGCAACCCTAAAAAGAAATTCATCTCCCCCATCAAGCTCATTTCAAATTTCGTCTGCATTGACTTCTCAAATTCCTTACACAACTTATCGTTTGTTGAACCAAATATGATGTCATCGACATATATTTGAACAAAGAGCAAATCATTACCAACATTCTTGTAAAAGAGAGTACAGTCCACAGTTCCTCGTTTGAAGCCATTATCGGCAAGATGGTCAGCAAGTGTGCCGTACCAAGCTCTCAGGGCTTGGTGTAGACCATAAAGAGCCATGTTTAATCGGTAAACTGGGTCTGGATAATCTGGATATTCAAAACCAGGAGGCTACACAAATACTTCTTCATGAAGTTCCCCATTGAGAAACGCACTTTTGACATCCATTTGATAAACCTTAATATTTTTGAAAGCTGTATAGGCCAAAAATATCCATATAGCTTCCAATCGAGTGACTAGAGCATATACTTTCGTGTAATCTATGCCTTCTTGTTGACGAAAGCCTTGATCAACCAAACTTTCTTTGTTTCTGGCAATAACCCTATGATCATCTTTCTTGCACTTAAATACCCATTTTGTTGGAATTGCCTTTTAACTCGCGCAGGCTTGTCAATAAGATCCCAAACACCCAGTCGATTAAACTGTTGCAATTCTTCTTGCTTTGCTTCTACACATGAAGAGTCATAAAGCGCCTTACGGACACTTGTTGTTCCATTTGAGATAAGAAGCAAGTGAATTTTGCAAGATTCGTGATTCCTGAGGAGTGCATATCGGCATACGCACACAATACAGTAGCATCACTTGACGTAGAAATCTGGTGACATACATATAATGTTTTTTGAATCTGTTGAGGTACATATGGAGCACTGTATTCTCGATGAATTCCTTTCTGAATGCAAAAGAAATCCAATATAGTGTTTTTGAACTCCATACCATTATCACTTCGAATACGTCTCACTTTGTGTTTATACAGTGATTCGATCTTTGTGATTAGATTTTGAACAAGAATAGGTGTTTGATCTTTCGAACTCATAAATAAAACTCATGAATACCTTGAATAGTCATCAGTAACAACGACACAATACCAATCTCTAGCAATACTCGCACGATTCACAGGACCAAGCAAGTCCATATGAGGTCGATTCAAAGGAGTATCGATGGAATTGATTAACTTAGATGGGTGTGACTTCTTTTTCTGTTTGCCCCTTTTTTCATGCAACACAGTGATCGGTTAGTTTGAAGTGTTTCAAGGAAATCCCATCAACCAAATCATTAGCCATAAGATCGTTCATCTTTCTGACATGAATGTGACCCATACGTCTGTGCCACAGAATCGAGTCTTTCTAAGTTGTTTTAGAGACAAAACACGTTTCAACAAAAGTGGTTACCTTAGAAGTCATATTTAAAACATAGATATCATTTGATCGAGAAGATCGCATAACAACCATGTGTTCTGGAATTACGTATCCAGGTTTAAGTATTATGTACTCCTTATCATTAAATAATGTAGTGTACTTCTTATCACAAATTTGAGACACACTCAAAAGATTGTGATCCACCTTATCACAATAATTAACTTTCTCAAATGTAATCTGACCACTTGAAACATCACCTTCTTTAGTAATCATTCCCCCCGAATATCTCACAAACGCGACATGTCCTCCTTGAATATTCTTGACGTTTGTCACAAGTTTGATATTGCAGGTAATATGACGAAAGAATCCACTATCTATAATCTAGTTTTCACCATCTATATAGTCTTGGATGAACTCTGCACACAGAGGTAAAACGATTAGTTCAAAAAGGCAGCCCAGGACTCAGTCTTGGGCACCTCTTTAGTTTCACTTGAATTTTAATGTTGAGTGAATCCTAATGTGGTTTAGCTGCTTGTGAATAAGTCACAGGTATTTTTGACTTTCGTCTTAAATATGCAGCTTAAACTAAAATCGGTTCCGTAGGAACAAATTTGGGTTTTAAATTACTTGAATTTTCACTAACATGAATCACTTTGCGAGGATTCGCATCTGAAAATAAAATGTGAGTTTCATCATTACCAGACAAAGGTCTCTTCAAAATATCCTTAATCACAGGAACGGGTTTGGTGTGTTCCCTGATAAATGGATGGAAATTATGTGATTTCTTCATTCCACAATTTCTGACAACATGACCTTGTTCACCACAAAGAAAACATGTTTGCATGTTAACACGCTCACGTTGTGGTTTGGTAGAAACTTGTGCAAAAGAAGGTTGATGATAAACACCAGAAATGGGACCTTTGTCCAAATCAACAAATGTAACAGATTTCTCTTTAATGTAAAAATCAAGATTTGAACAATTTGAAAAACTCTGTAAAGTATCAGTTCTAGTTGAATTAACAAATTGAACTTTCTTATCAGATTTTAATAATTGCTTGGCTTTGACCATGGGATCCGTTGCATTTGACTCTTTCGATTTAACAAATGCATGTTCAAGATCTTGTATCTTTAAAGTTTCATTTTGAAAGACACTTACTATCAATTCGGGCTTGATAAGATTAATCGGAATGTCTTTCTCAGTGAACACTTTGCTGATACCTTTCAATTTAAACACTCGACTAGTTGTTGGTTTATGAGGAGCAGGATTGATGAAACGCATCAAATCCTCATCAGGAATTTTTGTTTTTTTTTATTTCTTAACCTTAACAGATTTTTCCTTTTTCACTTTATATGCATTTGAATCATACACAACCTACTCAAATTCATTAGGCTCACACAAAATGTGATTTGATTGTGGGATATTCTGTTTTTTATGTACAATTTCAGGTTCAATTACATCCTTAATGATTACTTTGTCAACATTTTCAACAAAAACCTTGCTACTTTGAATATGAGGTTTTTGAGGTGAAGATTGAATATCAATTTTGTCAATTTTAACCAACTTAGGTTTTTCCTCAACGATGAATGGTTCAACAAAAATTTCTTCTTTTCCCGCAGATTTGGAGTATAATCATCATGAAAAGGTGGAGGAACTTCAACAAAACCCAAACCATTCTTTGAACCCTTTTGTTTACCAGACACCTCAATAATTTCGTTTAACAAAAATGAAGAATTTGAGATTTGTCTAACTTGCTTTTCAAATCAAGAACCTCATTTTCAAGTTCAGTTATCTTAGATCTATGTTTGAGATTGTTTATCATTAATGGTCATTTTCAATGATAATCTGCTTTCAAATCATGATTACTTATAGACAAACCCTCAATTATCTTCCTAGATCTCATTTGAGATTCTAGTGATTGTCTATATGTATCCTTGATTGAAGCAAGTTCTTTCACTAGTAAATCATTATGAGCATTAAGTGAATCGATTCTAGACTTAAAAGTTACACATTCAGAACAGGCAGCATTTGCAGATAATTTAGCAAAAGGACTAACCTCATCAATTTTAGCCATGCATGCAAAGGAAGTTGGTTGCATATTGCAAGAATCATTTAAATCCAATTCTGAATCAATTTCAGAAGACAAATCGTTCCCACTAGCATCTTCAAAGCTTTCTATCAGCTTGAACATAACCAAATTTTCTTGATTATCATTACACAACAGTCTTTGAGTCCAGTCTGTTCCTTCAACCATAAGAAGAGCTTGTGATCCTGAAGCTTTACCCTTCTTTCCAGAAGGTTTTTCAGAAGTATCATTACCCTTCTTTCCAGAATTTCTGACTTGATTTCGAAGTCAATTATACTCCTTCTTTGGCTTATCACACTCTTTGGTGAAATGCCAAACTCTTGACAATTGTAATATTTGACGTTTAATTTATCAAAACCAACTCGTTTGTTCAGAGATTATAAGTCTTTGTTTGTTCGTTGCATAAACTTCTTCACCTTTCTAACAATCATGGCCATATTCCATTTGAGATCCATTAACTCCAAATCATCTGGATCAATTTGGTCATAGTCTTCATCTGTCAGCTCACTTGTAGAAATCTTGCTGCCCACCAAATTTTCATAAGGTGACATGAAAGCATAGAGGAAAGCAAAATTCGGTTCAGCCTCCTTCATGTTGACATTCGGTGGTGTAGTGAAACTATTGGGAATAGTTGATTTCCCAGATTTATCATTACTTCCAGAAGCCATGGAGCATACATTAGGATCACTATAGGAAGATGATCCCTCTTGTGCAGTTTGAGAGTAAGAAATGCAGTAATTGGAGCTGCAGAACTACTCAAGGGCAAACAACCTCCATATAATGTCGGATCTTGAGTTCTTTTGATGACTTTTGACATATCAAGTCATACTCTCTATCTTCAATCCTTTGTAAAAACTCCATTGCAGTAAGATCATCATTCTTGAAGTAATTGTTTTCTTTAAGAACCGTGAGAAATGTTGAATATGAGCCAGGTAGAGCATTTTTCACAGTATCAATCTTACCAGTTTCGCTCGGTTCCTTTTTTAACTTATTCATCTCAGCAATAAGATGATTGAACCTTGTAATCATTTCTTTCACAGTCTCTCCCTTCAACATGTTAAAGTTTTGAAATTGAAACTTTAACATCACCTTTTTTACTTTCTTCAGTGTTACCCATACTTCTCATCCTGATGTGTTGAAATAATGATGCACATATC